>NC_077229.1:465620618-465647587 GCF_027887165.1 Monodelphis domestica | reverse complement strand
GGTTGCAAAGAGATAGGATCAAATAGATTTGGGGCTTTAGTGAGAAGAAAAATTTAGTGAGAAAGCATGTCTCAGCAAACACTAGAGTAAAAGATGAAGGAATGAGCAATGATGTCAAGAAATTTTGACATGAATCTTAAATAGAAGTTTATATTTTATCTTAGAGGCAAGAGGAAACCATTGGAACTAACTAAAAGAACCCCATGATCAAGGAAGTTTGAAAGAAGATAAAGTTTGAAGGAAAAGATGAGTTCAATTTGGACATGTTGAGTCTTGAAAAGAAAGTCAAGGAAAAAAGTTCTATGAATTATTTGCAAAGAATCATAGTTAAACCCATGGGAGTTGATGAGGTTTCAGAAAAAAAGAGAGGGGGGGGGAGGGAGGAAGGTAGGGAGGGAGGGAGGAAGAAGGAAGGAAGAAGGAAGGAAGGAAGGAAGGAAGAAGGAAGGAGGAAGGAAGGAAGGAAGGAAGGAAGGAAGGAAGGAAGGAAGGAAGGAAGGAAGGAAGGAAGGAAGAAGGAAGGAAGGAAGGAAGGAAGGAAGGAGTAGAGAGGTAAAAGAAGAGGATCTTGGACAGAACCTTGAGTAATATTCACTGTTAAGAATTGATGTGGCTGATGAGACAACAAAGGAGATTGAGAAAGAGCAATCACACAAGGTAAGAGAGCAAAGTCATGAAAACTTGGAGCAAAGGCTGTATATAGGAGGAAGGGGTGGCTAACAGCTTCAAGTGGCTAACAGTTTCATAGGATAATTATCTACAAGGATTACGAACTGAGAAAAAATCATTAGATTAAACAATTAAGAAATCTCAGATAACTTTGGAGAGAAGAATTTTAGTTCAGCGATGAAATAAAAAAAAAAGATTAAAAAGCATTGAAGAGGAAGTGAGATGAAAGTGGAATTACTGAGTGTAGACAGATCCCAGGAAAGAGCACTAAATGTTACCTTTTAAGTGTGTACACCAACTCCATTCCCTTTTTCTTTTGTCCTGAATAACCTGACTAATAACACATCTCAGGGGAAGCACTAATGCAGTCAGCCTACATTTTACCACAGCTGGCTTCTCAGTTCCAGAAAAGTGGAAGCATCCTGAGGAAACCTCTAACACATATATGACTTTTCCCCACTGCTTCTGACACCAGTGAGCAGGTTTCTTTGAAACTCAAATGCATACAAGAATGATAGACATTATTTTGGCCATAGAGTTCTCCAACTGCTTAGTTTTACAAGCCTTTTTCTTAAGGAACTTGCCACCAACTCTCAAAAATAATTTGCCCCATAAATATGGATGGAGGCAAAAGCCTGGGTCAACTCAATTTACCTTTGCTTTAACCACTATTGCTCTTTAGAAGTTTGAGGTGTAGGGAATGATCATCTGATTAGGACTTCTAATACTTTTCCTCCAGCTATGTGGGTACTCTTGTGTTTTCCTTTAGTCTCAGGCTTTTACCTCCAGTTCTAAAGTCCCACTACAGGAGGAATATGTTTTGGTTTTTTACCTCAGTAGCTCTATGTGGTCTCCCAGTGCAACATATATGTAGTCACATCAGGGTCTGTGGTGCCAATCATAGCTTACAGACAAAAAAAAATGTTCTTTTATCCATCATACAGTGATACAGAAAGACAAGATTATATAGAGTTTACAGTTCTGTTCAGTTGTTTTCAGTTGTATCTGACTCAGTATGGCCTCATTTAGGGTTTTTTTTGTGTGTTTTTTTTTGGGGGGGGAGGGCAGGGAGGTTGGCAAAGATACTGAAGTGATTTACCATTTCCTTCTCCAGTTAATTTTACAGATGGGGAAACTGAGTTAAACAGGTTTTAAGTAATTTGCCCAGGGTCATACAGCTAGTAAGTGTCTGAGGCCAGATTTGAACTCAGGTAGATGAGTTTTCCTGACTTTCAACCTGGTACTCTACCCACTATGCAAACTAACTACCCCCTAACTTCTGACACTACCTGTGTACCCTAAGTTACATAATCTCTCTTAGTACATTTCCTCATTTGTAAAGTGGGGATGGCGATAGCCATGTTATAAAAATTTAATGAGATGAAATATATGGAATTCTACAAAGTTCCAAATAAATGCTGGCTATTGTGAGTTCCTTATCCAAAAGGAACCCATATATTAAGGAGTTTCGACAAGAGTTGGGATCACTGAGGACCTGGAAGCGCTCAGTCTTCTTGATGTACTGTAGTGGAGAAGGATTCTGAGGCTCATACAGAATGTCAGATGTGGTCTGACTAGCAGGACAGCTGCCACCACCTTTGGGCTAGTTGTTAGACATTGGTTCATGCAGCAGCCCATGAGCATATTAGCCTTTCTGATACACAAGATTGTGCCACATCGCACTGTTGACTCATCTTAAACTTTCTGACTCATATTTTCACATGAACTACTGTCCATCTATGGCCTCTAATACATATACATCATCTTGTATGTATGCTGCTGACTTTCCAAGTGCAAAGTTAGGATTTTCCATTTATCCTTATTTAATTTCTTTTTTGATAGAAAAATCAACCTGGACTGATGAAGAGAAAAACAAACAGAATCATGAGAGCATTCTTACAGTAACAGCAAAATTAGACGATGATCAACTGTGAAGACTGGGCTACTCACAGCAATACAAAGATCCAGGACAATTCTGAAGGTCTTATGACAAAGAATGCTATCACTTCTGGTCAAGATGGCGGCTTAGAGAAAGCTAAAGTTCAGATCTCTGGAAAACCCTTCCTGACCGATCTCAAACTATAAGCTCCTAAGGCACCGAAATTCAAAACGATCAACAGCATAGACCCTGGGAATCCTCCTCCAGGACCTGGACCTGGATCAAAAGGTACGGCCCCCCTCAAAAGCTAGAACCCGAGATCACTCAGACCTAAGGGGTAGGAGTGCAGAGTCCAAGGCTCCAGGAAGCCACAGCATCCCCCGCCCCCCCCAGAGAGCAGGGTCCTCTGAAACAACAGCAACCCTCAGGGCCGACAAAACAGCCTCACGGCTAGCTATTCTGAAGGCAACTTTCGGAAAGCAATCCGACCCAGTCCAGTCAAGGGGGCACCTTAGCAGCAGGGAAACAGAGAGAGCTGGGGGAGAGTGTGGCCCCCTGGGCCGACCCTTCCATTCCAGTTCCAGTGAAAGTCATTGCCTTAAGGCATACTCAGTTTAACCCAGGGAAAGCACATAGAACGGACAATCTGCCCAGGACTAAAGCCTCTGAACACCAGACAGAGATAAGAAAAGCTAATCCTCCCCATTCAGAGATGGCAAACTCCACAGAAGTACAGAAGCCCCAAAATCCCAAGAAAAATAAGAAGAAAGGGGTGACTTTGGACACATTCTAAGGAGCCAAAATACAAAATACAGAGGAGATAGAAGACGATACAAAAGAAAATGCTCCGAAACCTTCCAAAGGAAATGGAAACTCTCCACAAACCCATGAAGAATTTGAATCAGAAATGACCAAAAAGATGGAAGCCTTCTGGGAGGAAAAGTGGGAAATAATGCAAAAGAAATTCACGCATCTACAAAACCAGTGTGACCAAACTGAAAAGGAAAACCAGGCTTTAAAGGCCAGAATCAGGCAACTGGAAGACAACGATCATGTAAAAGAGCAAGAATTAATAAAGCAAAGCCAAAATACCAAGAAATTAGAAAAGAACATAAAATATCTCACCGACAAGGTGACAGATCTGGAAAATAGAGGGAGAAGAGATAATTTAAGAATAACTGGACTTCCAGAAAAGCCAGAAATAAACAGCAAACTCGACATCGTGATACAAGATATAATCAAAGAAAATTGCCCAGAGATTCTAGAACAAGGGGGTAATACCGCCACTGACAGAGCTCACAGAATACCTTCTACACTAAACCCCCAAAAGACAACTCCCAGGAATGTAATTGCCAAATTCCAAAGCTCTCAAACAAAAGAAAAAATCCTACAGGAAGCCAGAAAAAGACAATTTAGATATAAAGGAATGCCAATCAGGGTCACACAAGACCTTGCAAGTTCTACTCTGAATGATCGTAAGGCATGGAACATGATCTTCAGAAAGGCAAGAGAGCTGGGTCTTCAACCAAGAATCAGCTACCCAGCAAAACTGACTATATACATCCAAGGGAAAGTATGGGCATTCAACAAAATAGAAGATTTCCAAGTTTTTGCAAAGAAAAGACCAGAGCTCTATGGAAAGTTTGATACCAAAAAACAAAGAGCAAGGAATACCTGAAAAGGTAAATATTAAGGAAAGGGGAAAGGAGAAAAATGTTATCTTCTTCTTTTACTCAAACTCTCTTCTATAAGGACTACATTTATACCAATCTATGTATACTAACATGTGGGGAAAATGTAATGTATAAATAAGGGGTAAAGAAAGACCAAATAGAATAATCTTTCTCACACAAAGATTCACATGGGAAGGGGAGGGGAAGAAAACTCCTATAAAAAGGAGAGGAAGAGAGGGTTTTTTACTTAAACCTTAATCTCAGGGAAATCAACTCTGAGAGGGAAAAACATCCAGATCCAGTGGGACCTTGAATTCTATCTTACCCAACAAGGGTAGGGAGAAGGGAAAACCAAGCGGGGAGGGGGAGAGGGAAAACAAAAAGGGAGGGAAAGAGAGGGGGTAGGGGTAGGGAACAAAAAGGGAGGGACTAAAAAGGGAAACATCAAGGGAGGGGACAAGAGGGACTGATTCAAAGTAAATCACTGGACTAAAAGGTAGAGCCGAAGAAGAAAAGGTTAGAATTAGGGAAGGATATCAAAATGCCAGGGAGTCCACAAATGACAATCATAACTTTGAACATGAATGGGATGAACTCACCCATAAAACGTAGATGAATAGCTGAATGGATTAGAATCCAAAACCCTACCATATGTTCTCTTCAAGAAACACACATGAGGTGGGTTGACACCCACAAGGTCAGAATTAAAGGATGGAGTAAGACCTTCTGGGCCTCAGCTGACAGAGAAAGGCAGGAGTTGCAATCATGATATCTGATAAAGCCAAAGCAAAAATAGACCTGATCAAAAGGGATAGGGAGGGTAATTATATTTTGTTAAAAGGGACTTTAGACAATGAGGAAATATCATTAATCAACATGTATGCACCAAATAATATAGCACCCAAATTTCTAATGGAGAAATTAGGAGAATTGAAGGAAGAAATAGACAGTAAAACCATATTAGTGGGAGAGTTGAACCAACCATTATCAAATTTAGATAAATCAAATCAAAAAATAAATAAGAAAGAGGTAAAAGAAGTGAATGAAATCTTAGAAAAATTAGAATTAATAGACATATGGAGAAAAATAAATAGGAATAAAAAGGAATACACCTTCTTCTCAACACCACATGGCACATTCACAAAAATTGACCATACATTAGGTCACAGAAACAGGGCACACAAATGCAGAAAAGCAGAAATAATGAATGCAGCCTTCTCAGATCACAAGGCAATAAAAATAATGATTAGTAATGGTACATGGAAAACCAAATCTAAAACCAATTTGAAATTAAACAATACGATACTCCAAAATCATTTAGTTAAAGAAGAAATCATAGAAACAATTAATAATTTCATCGAGGAAAATGACAATGGCGAAACATCCTTTCAAACCTTTTGGGATGCAGCCAAAGCGGTAATCAGAGGTAAATTCATATCCCTGAATGCTTATATTAACAAACTAGGGAGAGCAGAGATCAATCAATTGGAAATGCAAATGAGAAAACTCGAAAGCGATCAAATTAAAACCCCCCAGAAGAAAACCAAACTAGAAATCTTAAAAATTAAGGGAGAAATTAATAAAATCGAAAGTGATAGAACTATTGATTTAATAAATAAGACAAGAAGCTGGTACTTTGAAAAAACAAACAAAATAGACAAAGTACTGGTCAATCTAATTTAAAAAAGGAAGGAAGAAAAGCAAATTAACAGCATCAAAGATGAAAAGGGGGACAGCACCTCCGATGAAGAGGAAATTAAGGCAATCATTAGAAATTACTTTGCCCAATTATATGGCAATAAATACACCAATTTAGGGGATATGGATGAATATATACAAAAATACAAACTGCCTAGACTAACAGAAGAGGAAATAGAATTCTTAAATGATCCCATATCAGAAAATGAAATCCAACAAGCTATCAAAGAACTTCCTAAGAAAAACTCCCCAGGGCCTGATGGATTCACCAGTGAATTCTATCAAACATTCAGAGAACAGTTAATCCCAATACTATCCAAACTATTTGACATAATAAGCAAAGAGGGAGTTCTACCAAACTCCTTTTATGACACAAACATGGTACTGATTCCAAAACCAGGCAGGTCAAAAACAGAGAAAGAAAACTATAGACCAATCTCCCTAATGAATATAGATGCAAAAATCTTAAATAGGATACTAGCAAAAAGACTCCAGCAAGTGATCAGAAGGATCATTCACCATGATCAAGTAGGATTTATACCAGGGATGCAGGGCTGGTTCAACATTAGGAAAACCATCCACATAATTGACCACATCAACAAGCAAACCAGCAAGAACCACATGATTATCTCAATAGACGCAGAAAAAGCCTTTGATAAAATACAACACCCATTCCTATTAAAAACACTAGAAAGTATAGGAATAGAAGGGTCATTCCTAAAAATAATAAACAGTATATATCTAAAACCATCAGCTAATATCATCTGCAATGGGGATAAACTAGACACATTCCCAATAAGATCAGGAGTGAAACAAGGATGCCCATTATCACCGCTACTATTTGACATTGCACTAGAAACACTAGCAGTAGCAATTAGAGAAGAAAAAGAAATTGAAGGCATCAAAATAGGCAAGGAGGAGACCAAGTTATCACTCTTTGCAGATGACATGATGGTCTACTTAAAGAATCCTAGAGATTCAACCAAAAAGCTAATTGAAATAATCAACAACTTTAGCAAAGTTGCAGGATACAAAATAAACCCACATAAATCATCAGCTTTTCTATATATCTCCAACGCAGCTCAGCAGCAAGAACTAGAAAGAGAAATCCCATTCAAAATCACCTTAGACAAAATAAAATACCTAGGAATCTACCTCCCGAGGCAAACACAGGAACTATATGAACACAACTACAAAACACTCTCCACACAACTAAAACTAGACTTGAGCAATTGGAAAAACATTAACTGCTCATGGATAGGATGAGCCAATATAATAAAAATGACCATCCTACCCAAACTTATTTATCTATTTAGTGCCATACCCATTGAACTACCAAAATACTTCTTCACTGATTTAGAAAAAACCATAACAAAGTTCATTTGGAAGAACAAAAGATCAAGGATATCCAGGGAAATAATGGAAAAAAAAACACAAATGATGGGGGCCATGCAGTCCCAGACCTTAAACTATATTACAAAGCAGCAGTCATCAAAACAATTTGGTACTGGATAAGAGACAGAAAGGAAAATCAGTGGAATAGACTTGGGGCAAGAGACCTCAACAAGACAGTGTACAATAAACCCAAAGATCCCAGCTTTGGGGACAAAAATCCACTATTTGATAAAAACTGCTGGGAAAATTGGAAGACTGTGTGGGAGAGATTAGGAATAGATCAACACCTGACACCCTACACCAAGATAAATTCAAAATGGGTGAGTGACTTAAACATAAAGAAGGAAACCATAAGTAAATTGGGTAAACACAGAATAGTATACATGTCAGACCTTTGGGAGGGGAAAGACTTTAAAACCAAGCAAGACATAGAAAGAATCACAAAAATGTAAAATAAATAATTTTGACTACATCAAATTAAAAAGCTTTTGCACAAACAAAACCAATGTAACTAAAATCAGAAGGGAAACAACAAATTGGGAAAAAATCTTCATAGAAACCTCTGACAATGGTTTAATTACTCAAATTTATAAAGAGGTAAATCAATTGTACAAAAAATCAAGCCACTCTCCAATTGATAAATGGGCAAGGGACATGGATAGGCAGTTCTCAGATAAAGAAATCAAAACTATTAGTAAGCACCTGAAGAAGTGTTCTAAATCTCTTATAATCAGAGAGATGCAAATCAAAACAACTCTGAGGTATCACCTCACACCTAGCAGATTGGCTAACATAACAGCAAAGGAAAGTAATGAATGCTGGAGGGGATGTGGCAAAGTAGGGACATTAATTCATTGCTGGTGGAGTTGTGAACTGATCCAACCATTCTGGAGGGCAATTTGGAACTATGCCCAAAGGGTGACAAAAGAATATCTACCCTTTGATCCAGCCATAGCACTGCTGGGTCTGTACCCCAAAGAGATAATGGACAAAAAGACTTGTACAAAAATATTCATAGCTGTGCTCTTTGTGGTGGCCAAAAACTGGAAAACGAGGGGATGCCCATCAATTGGGGAATGGCTGAGCAAATTGTGGTATATGTTGGTGATGGAATACTATTGTGCTAAAAGGAATAATAAAGTGGAGGAATTCCATGGAGACTGGAACTACCTCCAGGAAGTGATGCAGAGCGAGAGGAGCAGAACCAGGAGAACATTGTACACAGAGACTAATACACTATGGTATAATTGAATGTAATGGACTTCTCTATTAGTGTCGGTGTAATGTCCCTGAACAATTTGCAGGGATCTAGGAGAAAAAAACACTATTCATAAGCAGAGGATAAACTATGGGAGTAGAAACACTGAGGAAAAGCAACTGCCTGAATACAGTGGTTGAGGGGACATGACAGAGGAGAGACTCTAAATGAACACTCTAATGCAAATATTATCAACATAGCAATGGGTTCAAATCAAGAAAATATGTAATGCCCAGTGGACTTACGCGTCGGCTATGGGGGGTGGGGGGGAAGGAAAAGAAAATGATCTATGTCTTTAATGAATAATGCTTGGAAATGATCACATAAAATATAAAAAAAAAAGAAAGAAAGAAAAAAGAATGCTATCCACCTGCAGAGAAAAAGCTTTTGCAGTTGGACTGCACACCAGAGGATACCATTTCTCATATTTCATTCATGGTTTTATAATAGGAGTTTGGTTTTATATGACTGTTAATGGCATCTAGGTTTCTTGAAAAATACCAGAATCCTGGACTCTTAAGTAATGCCACCAAGCCTCCAACATAGTCTTGATGGCTTGAAGCCACTTTCCCTAGACAATAGGTTTTGTTCTCTTGGATTAAGATTTCTGGTGAAGTTACAAGTAAAGGAGAAGACTAACGAAGACCCTTCTGGGTAAGGACAATATTTCCTATTGCACTCAAGTCCTCAACCTCCATGATAAAATGTCCTGGGTCCCATGATGCAAAAGGGGGATGAGTGTAAAACTTTGTGATGCCTTCCTTGGTCTCAGATAACAATTTTTTAAAGTCCTTAAACACATCGTGCCACATATGGCACTATATCCTGTCTCCAAGTCTTTACACTGGCTCTGTCCTGTTTGCCTAGGACACACTTTCTCCATGCCTGCAGAAATCCATCTCTGCCTATTAGAATTGCTTATTTCTTTTCAGAATTTAGCTCAAGTGCTGCATAAAACTGTTTCTAATCCTTCCAGCTACTGGTATCTCCACCCCCTCCACACTCACCTCCCCCACCCCCAATTGCCTCCTATTTATTTTGTATATATTCTATATACTTATGTACAGGAGGGAGTCCCATCCCCCACTTCAATTAATGTAATCACAGAAAGACCAGAATGTAATCAGTGTAAGGAAGGGAGTTGCCTCCCCACCTCAATTGATGTAGTCACAGAATTAATCAAGCAAGCAACAGCCCTGAATGTAATCACAAAATGTAAATTAAGTGTTAAGAAATTTTCCTACAACCCCACCACAATGTGTGAATAAGTCCTTAATCAATTTGAGAGGATTATAGGTCTTAGGCCATTGGAGAAAGGCAAATGACACCATGCAGGAAACATCTTATAATTGGTTGAGACAATCAGTTACACCTCTTAGGCTTATGTATTAAAAACGAAAATAAAATAAAATAATAAAACAAAAGAAAAAGCAAGTGAGTTCCTGAGTCCCTCATCAAACGGTAGAAAATTTTGAAATTGAGTATTCCAGGTTTGAGTTGTAACCCAATGTAGAGGGGGGAAAAAACGGTACTAAAAGATAATCAATCTAGAGATATGGATTGGGAGACAGGGAAGGAGAGGGAATTTGCTCTCCTTCCTCCCATCTCCATTGGCTAAGTCATCAAAGAGACAACACATCCAGCTGTGGGCAGAAAAACACTGAAGACAGACAGGCAGGAGGATGTGGGATCCACATCAATGGAGCACACCCATGAAATGATAACCCTGGAAGCCCTGAAATAATTAAGGGAAAAAATCAAGATCCTTGAAGTCGGCTAAGAAGAAACTTCACTATAGAATCACACCAACCTTCTTGAGGTCCTTTCACACCTGGCGCAGGTAGATGGTGTGTGATAGGAACTCAAATAGTCCCTCAACTTCATCCTTTTTTTTTATTGTCAAATAAATGATTTTGCCAAAGGCAAATGAAGAGGGTGAAGATTCGGTGGCCATACTGTTTAGGGTTTGGGGAGTAGATCAAGCTTTCAGCATTTAGATGGATGATGAAGAGCATCAGTTGCAGAGAAGGTTTTGATCTGCCTGGGTAGAGAGAGTTTCCTCATAGAATAAATAAGAATAAAGCCAAAGTCCTATCCATAACATAATTGATTATTATATTTTATGCTTACTAAACATCACAGAACAAGAAAAATTGAGTAGTACTGTTAGAAATCTGGGAATAGGATGCATACTACAAGCTTCTTAGATTAGGAATAACATCTTACACTTATTTGTATCCCCTGGAATGCCTTATCTCAGTACCTCACCCTTAATAGGTACACACTTAGATTTTGTTCATTGGTGATAGAAATAGGGAAAGCATTCCTGTTGATATCTTTATTTTGGGTCGGAATGTGTTTCTACCTCCCTAGCTTTCACTCTCTTCTTTATTTATTAATGTATCAGTTTGACATTTTGTGTCTGGGGGAGAAATCATGTGAGCCTTTAGAAATACATTAATAATTAGTTTAGATTGAGTTTTATGTGTAATAAAATTTTTCTATAAATGTCTATCATATTTATGTAGTGTTCTTTTCTGTTATGTCAGCCAAGTGACAGAAATAAAAATATGTTAGCTGTTTCTATTTAGTATTTGATAATTTAAAAAAAAATAATGTTTCCTGCAGTTACCATAGTTAGTGCTATAAGCACAAAAATAATTTACCCTGAGGCCAATTTACCCAGAGATTTTGGGAACTACAGCATAGTCTGCTTAGTGCATGTCTAATTATGGTTTATGAAATCACATTATAAAAAGAAAGTTATTGGTATGTTGGTGGCTAGTTCCATTGTTCATCATAAGGACCAGGTTTTAGAGAGCTAGAAAGCTAGTGATGGTCACTCCCTCTCTCTGTCATTTGCTTTTGCTCCCTGGGATCATTCATTCACGCATATCAAAAGATTAATATTTATGCCTTGGTCACTTTATCTGAGACCAAGAATTAAAATAATACTCCAATTTACTTTGTGCCCATTACTTCAATCTTTTAAAACCTTTTTTTTTTTTTAAGGGAGGCTTTTGAAATTAGGAACCTCATCCCTAAGGTGTGGTGCTCTTTTTTCCTTTTTTTTAGCTGTCTTTGGAAATCTCCCTAAGAATGTTGCCGTCAGCATGCACATCATTTTTTCAAGAGTGTTTGTAAAGCCTCTTTTTGGTTCACTAAGAATAATGAATGAGGTGAGGAAAAGGCCTTTTAAAAAAATCTTAATAAGTGGAGTGCAGATTTATCACACTGGGAAAACACTTCACTATAACAGGAGGATACATGTCTTTTGGTCAGTCTCATTCACATGAAGCAAACTCCATTACTTGCTGCGAGCAAGAAAAAGGTTACCTGACCCATCGGGAGAGTATTAGCTTTTTTCTTCAGCTATGAAAAAATTGCTTTGCCACTTAGGTCAGCATCATGATGTAAATCTTAATGAAAGATTCTGAGATGTGAGAGTAAATCAAGCTCTTGGGCCACCTTGATGCTCTCTTAATCTATCTTCTTCTGGCTTTATTCCTAGGGTAGGGTTTAGGGAGAGCACAGCTTAGTGTGTCCTTCCATAGAGAGCAACATTGTCTCCAGCCATCTTAGCTCTTCTAGTGTCTCAGGGCTAGAAAGGAATAAATATCGATTGAAAAATCTTGGCCAACCCCTCCTCTATTAGGGGAGGGAAGGGGGGAGAAAAGGAAAACTTTACAAAGTCCTTCTCTACTTCGTTTGTGGGTTTTTGTGTTTTTTTGAGGACACCTTTTGGGAAGTGAGGTAAGGAGTAAGGGGAGGTAGTAAGATAAGAAATAAATGTTGGGCAATAATGGGGCCACCATGATAAATGCCAAAAAATTAAGTTGAAAATTTGACAGTTGTGCACTTAGAGATCACTGTAGAATGTCTATTCAAGCTCTGAGTTCAAGTTTATGCAATTGTGACCATTAACTGTTGCACCAAAGCCTAGGAGAGAAATGAATTGACTTTGCTAAGGGAGAATAGAGCACAGCCACCAACCTCTTTTTCCCTACATCCATTTTATTCGCCCCAACAAAAATGACTATTTTTACTTATGTCTTGAATTCTATCTCCTTGACCAAGCAATACTCTCGATCCAGTAAGGACTCTTAAAGAATTTCACAAATCTCATATTAATTCAGAGCTAGAATCTCTCTGTTTTAATCGAAGGGCACTTCCACAGTAGAAGAAGCAACCAACACAGTATTTGGCCATCACCCATGACCATGGTCAGCCTTTGCTAGTTAAAAGTAGACCACTGTCTCCAATAATAAAATAGGATACAAATCATTTTGCTCTGGAAACATACTTTATTAAAAGCAAAAACAAAACCTCATGATTTAACCAAAAGAAATACCTAAGTTTCTAGAAAACAAATCATTTTTTAAAATTCATTATCCTAACTATTTGGGGGAGAGCGGGGATCAGAATTTGTCCTTATTGATAGAAAGATTGGGAGATTTGTTTAGTTTTATTTACTGTGTAGGAAAGAGGTCAATTTTGTGTTTGTATGCTTATGTGTATATATGTACCCCCAAATCTAGAAATACAACTGCCAGTGAAGGCTAGTGTCATCTGTGCCAAATATATACATATGTGTGTAAATATTATATTTTATATATATGTATGGATACATATATAAATATGCACATATATAATATATACCTATCTAAATATATATGTATCTATGTGTAGATATTTCTATCCAGAAGAGCAGCATACTGTGTTAGAATCACATGGATACTGAGTGGATCTAAAGGGAAGTCAATTGACATGGCCTTTCCAGAAGCAATGATAATATTGAATTGATTACTGTGCCCTGAATAAGACCTAGAAAGCTACAGGAGATATGAGGGAGGGGAGATGGAGATGCACGCATCAGTAGGGGCAGATGACAAGATGGCCTGAGTGGATGATTGAATAGGATATGAAATGTGATTTGGTGGTCTGGGACCAGTTAAAAATAGTGTTCTAAATAAGATCGGGGTGTCTGACTATAAGATAAAGTATTTAAAAAATACTGAATAAATTGTTGAAAAAATTATAATTGCATGAACTATAATGATGTCTAAATGGGAATACTAAACAAATATTTTAAGCAGCCCATAGTATTATTACAAAAATTAATCATGTGCTAAGGCATAAAGGAATCACAAACAAATATAACAATACAGAAATAATAATGCATAGTTTTCATTTCATAATGAAATAAAATAGAAATTAATATTGAAAATATGAGCAGGACTTGATGAAAAGAACAAACTAACTCTGAAGGATGAGTGGGTTAAAGAACAAATCATAAAAATAATAATTATGTTAAAGATATTTATAACAAGAACACAATCTACCAAAAATTATAAATAGTTCTCACAGAAAAATGTCTACCTCTGAAAATTCATATTAACAAAATAGGAAAAATAAAGGCTCGATAAACTCAGTATATAATTAAAAAGACTAAAAAATGAAAAAATTCACAATAATGAAGCAAATACTAAAGAATAATCATGAAGATTAGAGTACAAATTGAAGATTGTTAAAAGCCAAATATTATACTTCTGATGAGACTGAATTGATTTTGAAAATAACAAAATCGATAATCAGTGAAAATTATGAAGATCAAAAGAAAATGTGATTGCAAAATTAAAAAATGAACAAGATAAATTCAAAGTAGAGAGGAAATAATGATAACTATAATAAACTACCATACTGTAAGTATAAGGATACCTTATTAAAATTCTTGCCTGGACACCAAAGTAATAGATTCAGAAAGTTGGATTAACATCAATAAAAGAATGTTTCAACATTAGGGAAACAGTTGCCACCAGTTAATTACACAAAGAACGAAATAAAAACAACCAAAAGGTCATTCAATAGATGCAGAGAAAGCCTTTGAGGAAATATAGCTTTCACTCTTATTCATAAAAGACTACATAAAACTAAAAAAAGCAAAGGCATGGAAATTTCCTTCCTTAATGTGACTTAAAACAAATATCTAAAAGCAAGAGCTAGAATTATTAGAATTATTTGCAATGGAGAATATCTAGAAAGTTTCTCAGTAAAAAGAGGATATCTTTTCTTCTCTATTTTTAGCATAGTTTTAGAAATTTTCATTATAATAATAAAATAAGAGGTCAACACAAAAGAATAAATATTGACAAAGACACATTTGTCTCTATTTGCCAATGACATGATTGGTTGAGATCAAAGAATCAATTAAGGACCTAATTCAGATAAATAATGGCTTCACCAAGGAAGCAGGATATATATAAATAATAAAATAAATAATATTATATAAAGTCACAAAATCATCAGCATTTCTAAACAACTGTAATATAGACAATGGGAGAAAAAGACAATCTTTATTCAGAATAACTATAAAATTCATAAAATATCTGGTATTATTCTACCAACATACATATCATTTATTTGAATATAACCACAAAACACTCTTTATAGAAATAAAGTAAGACAAAAAAGTAGAAAGTTTTTTGGTGTAAATAACTGTGTGTTAACATAATAAAAATGATATCTAAATTAATTTACTGACTTTATGCTTTACCGATTAAATTATACTTTATAGAATGTGTTTAGATGATTTTTAACTGCATTAGGAAAAATAAAACATTAAAAATTCAAAGGTAAATAATAATAATAATAAAAGTAAAATGAAGGGAACATAACATAATTGACCTCAAACTATATTATAAAACAATAATCATCAAGTTTTGTCCCAGTTTTTTTTTTAATAGTAAAGTAGAGCAATCTAAGTAACCAAGAATCAGAGATCTAACTTTATAGCACAATGCTCAGTAAAGCCACAGAAATATACTACTTGGGAAAGGACTTACTATTTTGATAAGAGTCTTTTAGGAAGAAAGGAATTTGAAATTATGGGGGGAAAGTTACTAAACTCTACCCTTTGACTTTAAGATTACATTACTGTATATATCTCAAGGAAATTACAGGCAAAAATAAACATCCACTACATATCCCAACATTCACAATAGCATTTTTTTGGTACAAAATATAGAGAAGAGTAGCTAAAAAATTATGGTATGTTAATATAATGGGATATTATTGTTCACTTAGCAATTTTAAATATAAGGGATTCAGAAGCATGAGAATTTTAAGAGTTAAAATAAGCAGAACCAAAAGAATAATATGTATAATAATGTTAGGATAATCAAAATAGAGCTAGAAGAGAACTTGTCAGACATCTAATCTATCTGCTTTGTCTTACAAATAAGATAGCTGAGGCCCAAGTTAGCACAAGTAGTTAAAGAACAAATACAGCATTCAAAATAAGTCTTTAGGTCCAAATTCATTATTCTTCCTACTGTACCTTGTTTCTGCCCAAGTACCAGACTCTAAAAGGAAGCAAAATTCTGTGTAACTGAAAAAAAAAAATTGATGATGATCCTGGAAAACATAGAATTAAACATTGTCCTCACAACAGAATGTGGGGGGACCTCTAGGGCAGCATGTTGCATGCATTGTCAGATACATCGCTATTTCAGGTGTGTTTGCTTAGTTGTTTTTCTGGGTTATAAGCAAATATTCGATATGGAGTCAAATTGTAATGTAAATACGAAAGGCATCAATAAAGGGAATTTTATATGGACTACCCCTTTTTATAGCACCTATCAAAATGATGCCAAAGATTACGCACAGCTAAAAAGGTTTCAAATGGAACATCTTTCTAATCTTTTGCTTTCCTTTAAGAGAACAAATGTAAGAGAGAAATATATCAAGTCAGCATCCTTTTAATTCATTATATTTCACTATCCCACATTGACTGTCAATAACAATAAATCTCATGAACTGAAGTGCTCCTGAAAAATAGATACTTAGTATAAGAGGTAGCATCCAGAATGACAAAAGAAGAAAATAAATAAGTTTTAGAAAACAATTCTACCCAAAAATTTGGCCAGCAAATTGCTCAAAGAATTTCTTTTGGTGGCTGAGCCAAGTACAAATTGTGTCATTGTCCTCAATAGAATGACAAATAGTATGATGCTGAACAAATGCCAAATTTTGACTCTTAAATGGATTCTAGGCAAGTACAAAGAAAAATACTAGAAAGACACTTTTTTTTAAAGCATTCGGGATTAAGAGATGAATTCCATCCTTAAATGAATTGCTCATCACAAAAATCTCTTTAAGAGAATTATTTTGACCTCTACTTTTCAAGAAGGAATCTGAATCATGGATTTCAATCAATTAGTCCACATTTATTAAATATTTACTACTTGTCAGGCACTGTGCTAAGCTATTGGAGTATAAAAAAGGAAAAAGATGATGTCTGCCTTCAAAGAGCTTACAATCTAATAGGGGAGACAACATGCAAACAAATATATTCAAAGCAAATATGCAGAATAAAAGAGGTCAAAATAGGTTATAATTAAAAGAGAGAAAACTTTGGAATTAAGGAGGGTGAGGGATTTATCAAAGTCTTCCCAAGGACACATAGGAAAGAAACCAGACTTAGAAATTTAAATAAAAGCATTTTTACATATAACTGGAAAGAAAATTGACAAGAGAAGAAATAGAAATGGAAAAGATCTTTTTATATTTCTACAGCATACTCTTCTCTTCATCAATGACAATATAGCTACCTTTGAAGGACACAAACTTAGAAATAGTACCTGAACCAAAAATACATGCAGGGAAGATGTAGGCAGGCAATGACATAATTTTGGGTTTTAGAAGATGGATTTTCAAAATATCTAAAAAAGGGAAAAATATTACATGATTGGAAAAAATCAAAGATGATATTATAAAAAATAAAAATACATTAATAATTGTAGACTAAAAAAACTACTTTCCTAACTCTACAAAATACTTAAAATTTTGGAACAAACAACAAGCCAAATAGACATGCACTGTCAGTGGAGCTAAGAAATAGGTAGAAAAAAAGTTACCAAATAATCTATACTCTTTGACTTGGATATATCACTGCTAGGCTTATACCCCAAAGATGTAAAATAAAGGGGAAAAGTGTCTTTAAATTAAAAAAAAAAGTTTATAGCAACTCTATTTGTAGTGGTAAAAAAAGTTGGAAAATACATGGATACTTACAAATTGAAGAATAGCTGAAGTAACAATGGTATGAGTAAAAAATATGAGTAATGAAAAAAGACAATTTCAAAGAGATGTGGAAAGACTTGTATGAACTAATGCAGAGTAAAATGAACAGAACCAAAAGAATAAGATTCTATAACATCGATATTATATAAAATGAACTTTTCTGAAACACTTTAGAACTCTGATCAACTAAACGACTAACTATAATTTGAAAGGACAAATAAAGAAGAATGCTGTCCATTTCATGACAGAGATGAAGTAATGATATGCAGAACAGGAAATGCATTTTTGGATTGAATCAAGCGGGAATATATTTTGTTTGACTGTACTTAGTATTGTATTTACTGTCGGAGTCCTGTCTTTCTTCCTTTCTTTTTCAGTAGATAGGGTTAGGTGACAGGGAGGGAGAAAATGCGCTATAATTGGTGGGAGAGGATTTTTTAAAATCCTTATGACAGTGATTTGCACATATGATGTGAGTATACTTTGTGGAAATACTTAAAGAGAACAGGCAGCCTTTAGAAAATAATATTCTAAAGCAGAATACATTTTTACTGTCACAATTTATCTGAAAGATTCAGGAATAGTTGGATTCTGCCATATTAAATGTGTTGAACACTTTAAAAGCATTTGATTCAGAGTAAAATATATTTTCTAACAAGCAATGTCAACAAATATATTAAGATGATAGAAGATATCTTAATAGATCAAACAAAAGAGAGAACTTTGGTCAATGAACCTCTAATTATCACATAAGACAGGGAAACCTATGCTTGCCAACAAGGTTTGCCACTCTTGTGGAAGCTGTTTAGTGCAGAGTCCACAGGAAGAGTTTCTTATGGATGGTGAAGTCTTTCAGACATTTGTGTTCTTGGATACTGAATGTATCAATCCCCAGAGTGTTATAGAGCCATGTATATGAGATTCACGGTGCAAAAAATTTGGCCTAACAATATACATAGGAGGAAAAATCCAAATGGTTGAAGAACTCTGATATATAGTCCAAAGACGTCCCAATAACTTGTCTATTGATTTATATATCTTGGACAGAACCTGCAAGTCGACATAAAAAATGTCATAAACTTTTAAAAATAGAGATATGCCTAAAAAAGAAGATGGGATAGACATGAAGCAAGCATGTGACAAGCAAATAGCTTGTATATCACATTCATATTGATATAATGTTTTAAAAAAACACTAGTGGAAAGTACCCAGAATATTGATATGGTTCATTCCATAAGAAGGAAATATGGGACAACATTGAAAAGAGATTCACAGAATAAATAAGTAGAGAGGTCTTGCTGACTGCCCAATGAAAGAGTGGGATGGAGTGCCTATATCTATTAGTCAAATGCCTCATCCTCAAGAATCTTTTCTTGATCTCCCTTAATGGCTAGTGCCTTCTCTTTATTGATTATTTCCAATTTATCCTGTAAATAGCTTGTTTGTACAGAATTATTTGCATTTTCTCTCCCTCATTAAACTATTAACTCCTTGATAGCAAAAGACTATCTTTTGCCTTTCTAAGTATCTTCAGCACTTGATTTAGTGTTTGGCACTTAGCAGATGCTTAATAAATGTTTACTGACTGATCAATGAGATTATTGATACAATGAAGTATCATAGATATTTATTTGATACAACAAGCTCTGAATTATATAGTAAAATATATTTATTATTATTATTCTTGAGAAGTTGACATTTCCCAAGTTACATAGACTGTAGAGAGTTCATATAAACTAATAAATGAATGAATGAAAATATATGTGTGGATATATGTATAAACATATATATACATATGTCTAATGTGCAAGAATGTTATATCTGGTGCACCAAGAAACCAAAACACTTAGGAATGATGAAGTTTTTAAAGTCTAATTATAATTTTAGTGGGCCTAGTGATTTTCCCAAGCTATTTGTAAAGTTGAGTTGAAAGAATTAATGGAGAGGAAGTTCCTGCACAACAAGTAGATTGACTGAATTAGAAATGTTTTCCTGCTCTGTCATCTGTGATTTTATAATTCCAGGAAGCGTTTTAAAATGCATGTTTGAATTACTATATTCAGATCTTAGGTCTCTGTAATACTAAGTAAAAGAGTAGAAACTTTGCCTGGCTTTATCCTTTTTTGATATCTAATTAAACCTGATTTAGTGGGGAATTTATCAGTGTGCCTTTTGCCTCATATTTCATTTATGGATATGGACAACCACCCATTTTTACCATGCACTGTATGTTGAAAGATCAAATACATCAGCATAATTTAAATAAATCCTGAGCCCTATAAATTCCCACTGGATGCAGGACCACAAATGGAAACAAGAACAAGGGCATGCTCAATGACATTAAACACAACTAATTTAAAACACAAAGGAAATACATTTCTATGGAGCATCTAATAAATCTGAGGAACTCACTTCCTCAGGATCCCAATGAGTCAAACAACTCAGCAAGATTCAGGAAAGAATTACAGAGTCCCAGCAGAGGAACAGATATAATATTTGTGGTTATGAAGGTACCAAGAATATCAATCTGTGGGCTTCAGATGAACACCTCTGAATCACAAAAAGACTCCATCTTGCTTTTCTGTTTAATAAATCAGCCAGTCAAGAATGTGACTTTACCTTGGGAATACAGTGCTAATACCTAACTTGTAGGCATTTCATAAGTTCTTCTCCTCTATGGTTGGGCATTGTTTCATTGTGATGGTGATAGGGATACTCACTGGACCTGTGATTTCATTGACAGAGGAAACCACTAAAGGTTTCCTATCCTAAAGCTTAAGAGTTTAAACAGAGTTGTTGAGAGAACTTAGAGGGTGCTATAATGTTGAACTTCATAGAAAAGACTCGACTTTCGGTCAATAGCAAATATGTCCAGTGCTCACACAAGTAATTTTCTTCCTCAGGAATCAAAAAAAGTGAGCAAATATTAAATGATGCAACTGTTGCCAAAATCTTAAGTGTTTCTTAGACTGAGAACATATCTGGAGAGCATTACTTTGACCTAATCAATCATTCAAGGTAAACGAGATGCCACAGTAACCATTAGATGATTGGTTAAGATTGGAAGCTTCAAGGATATGAGTGTGAGGTCCTTTCTGCTTGCTCCTCCTCACTTAGCCCACCTTTTCATACCTCCAGCACCAGCCACACCACCAAATACTCTGGACTTGAGGGAAGGAAAAGAACACAAAAGAACAAAAAGAGGGATGGGATCCTAACTATTTATCGTTCCTCCTAAATGAGGGAAAACCAAAAAAAAAAAAAAAAGGGACTAAATATGTGGCTCCCTCCATCTGATTTTGTTCTCTCTCTTCTAATTTAAATCAGTTCAATGAACATTTATTAAAAACCTCTAATGGTCAAGGTACTCTGCTATGTTCTGGGTATACAGCCAGCCACAGATACCCTCTAGAATTTGCATTCTACAGAGGAGTGGGGAAGCAACATGTACATATCTAAATAAATATCTATACCTATGTATGTGAGATAATGCAAGAGAGAAAGAGAGGAAAAGATAGAGAGCTAGCAATTAATGAGGTCATAAAAGATCTTCTGTAGGAGTTGATAGAAGGGCTGTCCTTTGAATGAAACTATGTATTCTATAAATCAGAGGTGAGGAGGGAATCCATTCTGCCAAATTACCTGATGAATCCGTTCTTGTATTTGCCTTCCCATCTCTACAGTTTAGAAACTCTAAGAATCATTGCTTAAAACACAGCATGTTCCAGGCTTCTTTCATTTTCTTACAGTATTAGGTTCAGTTCACTTGCTGACTAAATTTGCTTCTTAAAGAGCCAAACCTTTACCTCCTTTTTGACAATTTCAAATAAAACTTGAACATAGAAAAATCTATTTGGGCACCAAAACAATTTTCTCTACCTGCCCACTTAGAACCAAAAGAAACATGGTATTCTATGACTCCATCACTTCCAACACTAGAGAATATATTCAAAGAGTATATCCCCCAAAGTACCAAGAACAACAAAAACAACAACAAAAATATGAGACAAGCAGGCATCAGCATTTCCATTCTAATTCACTTTGTGACACTTTGAAGAATTTGGTGTGGTTACTCCCTCCATTAATTCCCATTGGCACTCCAACCCCATCTCATTCTATGCAATTCTCACCGACTTTCATAATATTCTATAGAGCATCTAACAATGTTCTCCTAGTATTGTCTCAGGGCTGCCAACATACCAAATGAGCTGCCCAACTGCTGTCTCTCAGTTTCAAAATAAGATCAGTTTTTCCTCTTTTTCAATCATAAGTATCTTTAATGTTTCAGTTAGCCTTAAATCATTGCTTTTAGTATTTGCATATGCTTTGGATACCTTACATGTGCCCTGAACCTTTTTTGGTTGTCCTTTAGTTAATTGTTTGATGGATTAATTTGATAGACTTCCCATCCAGCTTAATGTTTGTTGTAATCTGGACAATAAGCATTTGTCATCCACCTTTTTTTTTTTGAGTATGAATGGTTAGAGTAATCTCTTTTATGTGTTTCTTTATGCCACTTTATGGCACTACTTAGTGTATAGGTGACAATTTCTTTTGTATTGTCTTGCTGATAAGATTCTACTAACCTATTAATGTTCTTAGTATTCCTCTTATAATTACCATTGTTACCTTTAATAATCTCTCTTTCATAAGTAGACTTAAAAAAACAAACAAAAAAAAGTAAATACTGGGAAGCAATTCTCTGAGTCAAACTGATTTTTATTAGTAAACTCCAATGTCAGGAACCAAATTCCACCCAGTGTGGTCTAAAGACCGAGGTCATTGTTCAACTGGTAGATATAGAATCAGATTACATAGAACCCTAAGCCCTTAAAAGGGGGGTGATCTGAACATTTCTTTCAGAAGAGACAACCAGAGTTTCTGTCTTACAGAAAGTCTCCTTATGGATCAGGTCTTTTTCTTATCTCTGTTCTATGAAGTAATCATCCTTTCCATATATGGTGGAAATACAGATGGCCAAGGTCATTCTGTAGTTTTAAAGCCAACCAAGATATCATAAAGTCTGGATACATTTAGGATGCTGGAGACATGCAAAACTCTCATTGGCAAGGATGTTTTTGAGAGGAAACTCAAGAGATTTTTGCTCACACTATGATTAATGATTATCATACATAGTTAATTAATAAGTAGGACTATTCTTTTCTATTAATTCTACTAGGATTACAACTTACCATTACAATATTGGGTACCTAATAGAATTGCATGCAAAGGATATAAATCTAAAAAATGAATGAAATAATGACTATAACCTAATTAAAACTAAGTTATCTTTTATAAAATTAGCAAACAAGTATATTCTTGGAGCACAATACAAGAATTTCTCACAAATTTCAATGAAAGACTAATGTGAAATAGTGGAATTGAACTAAAATGACAGACAAAAGAGAAGTCAATATCAAAATGAGTTTGAACAAACATACCTGCTATAGGACTCCAATAAGGAAAAGGTAACCCCAGCTAAAGATCTGAAGTAGAGATTGAGGGGAAGTTCGAACAAAAGAAGAGAAGAGAAAAAAATAATAAGAAGGGGGGAAGTGCATCATTATTTTAAGCATAGTGTTATTCATTTTGTAAGTGCTTTGGAAATTCTCAGAGCAATTGGTGAATAATTAAAATTATTTCCTGATATGTTATAGTTTTGTCTTGCAAGTGGACTTCGATGAAATTCACAAGCAAATCAAAATATCCCTTTGATGTCATTAGTGCCCTTCAAAAATAAAGGACCAACAACAACAATGATTATAATGGCATACATGATTTTGTACTCATTACCACTGACAAACAACAACATACATTGGAAATAATGTTTGAATTGGGAGCCCTGGATTGAATCTCAGCACTGGATCTTCATTGTATGACCTTGGTCTCTTAAGATCTCTGAACCTCAGATTTCTTGTCAGCAAAACAGGAATAAACAATATTTGGACAACCTAGCTCACGAAATTATGAGACAGAAAAATGTTTTATGACCATAACTCACTACATAAATCTGAATAATCATTATTATTTTTTTTAAATGCTTCCATTTTGGTCAAATTATTAGGTCCCATTCCTTTTGCCTTGGGATGTTTTCATGGAAAACATACAGATTGGTCCACAAGACACCAGAACAGTCAGATAATATCTCAAACATAGAGGATACATTATATGTGCACGTGGATCAGAATATTCTATTCTACCTGAATAAACACAATTATAATGCTATTTTCATATTTTCTGGGTCTCTAACTATTCCATCAATGCCTTGGGATTATCTCCTTATTTCAAGTCTAATTGGGATATCCTATGAAATCTAATGGTTTGTTCTTTATTTATAGCTGTATACTGGCATTTATGTAAATGGAGAGCAAATCCTGCAGCATCCTTTAAAAAATAAATAAATAAAATATCTGATTGAACCTACAAAACAGCGATCACAGACATTTTAATGCATTCTTTCTTGGGGAAAAAAATAACAACAACTAGGAACAATAATCACAGGCAAAACTTTGCAACGCCAATTGCCTTGAAAAGAAAACAAATATTTCTCACACACACAAGAAAAAATACTGTCCATTCCTGTCAGCCTTTTCAACCTCTTTTGTGTTCCAAGAAATTGCCAGTAATGAAAACAGGGCAGAGCCAATCAAATGGTTGTGTATACTAGTGCACTGTGAGAGTTGAAAGCTCTGCATTTAAAATAAGCTTTATGCATAATTCATAGGCTATGCATGTTTATGTAAATTACCAAAGACGGAAGGAAGCATATACTAAACCAGAGGCTGAGGTAAAGTGACGACGTTATAATAATACACTGGTGGACCTGAATCTCGACAATTCAATGTGCCCACCTTACACCATCCTTGAAAATTACCCTCTATACTATTCACATAGGCAGCCCAATGGAACTTTGAGAATTGCAAAGTATTATAAAAATATATGAAATTATATGAAAATATAAAAAATTATAAAATATCTTCAATTTCTCATGGAATTTCCAGAGAAAATGTGATATTAAATACTTAACATTCCTAAGCACATGTAATTTAGATAGTCTGAGAATAAAAAGAGACGTATGTATTACTCTTAATGGGGGTTTTGCCTGAGTTAGGAAGAGACCCAAGTTTACTGGGGTGGCAGCAACCTGGAAATTGAATTTAAAGGCAGAAGGGCATGTAGACCTTAGGGATTTCCCACAAGTAAAGGAGAAGACCTCTCCTCCTTTGGCAGGAAAACCAGAGAACTTGGGAGACAAGGCAGCCTCCGGAAGACAAGCTCCCACATAACATGAAGACCAGCAATGGTTCCTAGGATGCTAATATTCAGCCCAGAGACAGTGATGGGGTTAAAGCATTCTAGTGAATCAGTCATTGTGGGCTGCAAAATGAGAAGAGGCTCATTTGCATGAGCCCTCCACCTCCTGGTCAGCTCTGTAGATGTTGGCAGCTTAGCACCGGCGCTCAGCAAGCAGCTAAATAAATAAATAAGTGCTTCCAAAGACAACATTTTCCCTGAATTAAGTCCAGTGCACCTGAAATTCATTGCTCAGTTATCTTTTAAATTGTTATAAATATAGCAGGCGTTTTAAAGTCACTTCTGTTTATTCCCCTCCTAATGTACTGGGTGAGCCATTTTTCACATGTGTTAATGTACCATATGCAAATGGCGTTTAATGTGTTTTATACAAAGAACGCATTTACAAATCATTCCGTATAGAGAGCAGACTCCACTCGTTCTGCATGTTGAACTGAAAGGGAGACGTATGTATATGGCTACATTTGGAATGTGGGACAGGATAGGAATGGCATAGGGAAAGCCCAGGTTGGGGAAATAGAAAATTCCCAGGTTTCTAATTGCTGGTCCCTTTTCATCAGTTTCTGCACTGGTTCTTTAAGTGTCCTCCCCCAGTATGTGAAGCACTTGTCATTGGGAGACTATGATCTCTTTCTTCCATTATGTTTCCTCAAGTCCACACTTATTGTTCCCCTTAAGGAAATCAAAGCTCAGGAAAAGCCAACACTTTGGGGTGAAGCTAAAAACGGATTTAAATATTTGGGTTACACTTACTATTCCTGTAACTGAGAGCATTTCCTGATACTCACCAGGTACATTTTGTTCCAGGGATTTTTTTTAACCTCTCCAACAATTTGGAAGGCAAAAAGTATCTTGTTTTCAATGTTCCTGGCATTAATGAGAAAGTTACAAGTTAATATCACAGGAGATATTTCGAAAACACAACTCTAATGTACAGGATGACTAGTACTGTAGATGTAGGTAGATTGAAACCAAAAAATTAGACTTACTAATCTCTCCTGGTAAAAATACTCAGTAAATGAGAGAAAGCAAACCTGCTTTTAATGATTTCATTTTAATTATGAAAAGAGAGGGAAATAGCATGTGGAATATGCCCAACACAAATACAATGTGTTTGCAGTGTTCATTTTAAAAAGTCTTTCCCTAAATGCTTCTTATTCTCATCCCATGGATAGAAATGGAACGACTGGTAATTATTCTCTGAATGGTGTTTCACCCTGGCATGAAGCTTCCAATGATTTGCATATGGCATTGTTGGGAATGATGCCTGTGACATGCAGATCATCATCTACACAGGGAATTCACACTGCCAACTGTACCTCCTCATACAAACACACACTGCCACTTATGGATCAAGGAGAGTGTTGCTAGTGTGATGCTCAGCTCTAAAAGCACCATAACACTGGCCATCTGTAAACACATGTTCAAAAGTGAGTCCTGTACATTCTGAGGTTTAACCTTCCTAGATGAATGAAAGGAATTTCCTCATCAGCTCATTCTAGAAAAATGCTTATCACTTTTTTTTTTGGTCTGTTAAACAGAAGCACAGAATGCCAAGGAAGAATCTTTATCAGTAGGTACATTTTGTGAACAATCTAGGTATGGTCTTCATTTTCTGGGTAGGGAAGCAGAAATATATTCTGAAACTTAGAGCAGGTGACCCCCAAATCCAGAATTAGAGATAGATTCCCTCTCTATTGTCCCACCAAGTTAGAAGCTTGAGGTTTACATTCAGGAGCTTTTTCTTAGAAAAATTAAAGGAATTAGTTGGTGACTCATGGTGATAAATGTAGAAATAAACAAAGCAACTTTTGCCTAATAATCAGAAAACAGGCAAAAGTGGTTTGTCCATTTGTTTCTCTGGCTGGCCTCCACTCTGCACACTGCTTCAAATGATTCCAAACTGCCAAATAGCACTGCACTTTTCCCATTTGAAAAATGAGGTGGGGGGCAGGAGGAGGTAGGATAGGGGTGGGGTTGGATAGGGAAGTGCTTCACAAAA